>NC_060274.1:104474335-104496047 GCF_021613505.1 Equus quagga | reverse complement strand
CCGGCGCGGAGGGGCGGCGCGGCGCGGCGCCCGGGGGCCCCCGGCGGGCGGGGAGGCGAGGCAGCGGCCGGCCGCCCGGAGCCGCTGTCCACCGCTGAAGCTCCGGCCAAGGGCGCCGCGCTGCCCGCCTGGATGCGCCTCTACTTCTACGGGATGCACGGGATCACCCTGGACGTGCTCGAGTCCTCGGCGCGGCGCTTCGCCCGCAGCCCGGACCTCCGGATGCTGGGCTTCTCCTCGCCCTACCGCTGCCTCCTGCACTCGCTCACCCACTTCGCCCTGGAGAAGGTCTACCTGCAGCAGCGGCGCTGCCCCAGCGCCTTCGTCTTCAATTTCCTCCTGTACCCCTCGGCGCACGTGGGGCTGCAGACCCTGGCGGGACAGGCGCTGCTGCTCAGCCTGGGCGGCGGGCCGGGGGGCGCGGCGGCGCCGGGGCCGCTGGACCTGGCGCTGCAGTACGTGCTGGCGCTCTACCACTGCCAAGTGTTCCTGAAGCGCTTCCTGCGCTTGCGGTACCAGCGGCAGCAGCAGCAGCCGCAGCAGCGGCGGGGCGCGCCCCCCGCCCCTCTGGGCACCCGCGCCCCTGCGGCGGCCAGTGGCCGGCGGCGACGACCCCGCGGCCCCAGGGGCGCCAGGGGAGCCCCCGGCCAGGGGCTGCCAGACCTGTTCCGCTTTCTTTTCTTCGGAATGCACGGCTTTTTGGATGAGATCTTCTTCACCTTCTTCTTTAACGTGCTGGGGCAGGGGGACGGGGCAGCCAGCGGCCACACGTCGCTCTGGTCCTTCTTTATGTACGGCAGCTGCAGTTTCTTGGTGGACAAGCTCTACGTCCACCTCCACTACAGTCGCGGCTGGGGCACCTGGAAGAGGGTGCCCATTTACGTGATCTTCATCTACGTGTGGGAGTTGTCCTGGGGTCTGGGACTCCGCACCTGCGGCGCTTGTTCCTGGGACTATTCGCACTACCCGCTCAATTTCATGGGCCTCATCACCCTGATGTATTTACCTGGCTGGATATTCCTGAGCGTGTACCAGGACCTACTTTCCAACGTGTTGTGGGGGGTGCAGTACCTACCAACTAACTGAGACCCCCAAAAAAGGGTCACTGATTCCCCCGAATGAATGCGACTTATTTTTACACGTTTAAAACGGAGTGATGGTTTTTTTAGCCTTTTAATTTTTCTACGTTTTACTAAATTCTTCCATGTTTTATTCGACATTTTAGTTTTCTAACTATTTGGAACCTATGCATAATATAATACTTTGAAATATTACTCGAAACGTAACTCAAAGTACTTAACTCGTCAATATTTAAAACACTTATGAACCCAAACAGCAAGACCATTATACCTTAACATCGGAAAGCTGCAGTGTTCACTTACTTGGGCATAGGAGGGTGATAGCTACTAATCTTTTTTTTTTCTTTTGGTGAGGAAGTTCTTCGAATCAGAGACTAGTGATTTTTACAAGATTTGGGGAAATTTTCTGACTTGATGATTTGTTGACTTTCTTTTTAATCCAATTTCATTTTAATTCCTTGCCATATTTCCCAATAACTGCTGAAACTCAGTGTCGAGTACTCCTGAAACTACAGTTAATAGCTCTTAAAGTGCCTCCGTCTAGCACACATGTGAAAAGAAATTGACCAATGTGAAAAGACATCCTACGAATCCATTTTTACATAAGAAACCTTTTCTAGCAACTCCGACAGATGACACTGTGTTAAGATATTTGATCTCCATGTGGAAATGATTACTTTCCAGTGTGGTTTAGCCTTAAGCATCCATTGTGTTAACGTTGATCAGATCCTGTGTTTTCTATGGCTGTCAATTTTTGTTACTGTGCAATAATGTAAAACGTTTACCTTACATGTCCAAGGGCCAAGCGAAATTATAGCACCCTCAGTAGTGTTCTAAGGGTAAGGACTCTTTTCCACAGGGAGCTTCAAGAGTAGAAACGTTCCTTGGAATAAAATGAACCTGAATGTTCGCCCTAATTGTGTTAGGCCTAATTGTTTTCTGTGAATACAGATATATGTTTTCAGCATATTTCTGCCATGGCTCACTTGTAAACATTTTTCTTTTTCCTTCTGGGCCCACACAGAGTTCTTGGGCCAAGGCTGATGTGGTAAGGCGAATTATAAATCAATGATAGCTTTTTGATGACTCATTATTAACGTCTGGAAGCTCCAAAGTTAAATGAGGCAATGTAAACCATTTTAAGAAAACATGTCTAATCAATTAATAATGTACTTTAAGGTTGTTTGCTGTTTTTATTATGTTTAGAAAAAACAAGTAGAATTGAGTATGGCTTAGCTAAGGATGACTAATAGCTTCTCAGTTTTCATTACAAAGATAATTAGGAGAACTTACAATGTGTAATATGAATTGTTTCTTATTCAAATTATTAGCTCGCCTATGCTATAAAAAGGGACTTCTTTGTCTTTTAAAAGAATGTTTGCTATGGCAGTAAACACAGATATGTATTTAGATTTAAATCAGGCATAGTTCTAAGAATGTTATATTATCTTAATCCACTATCTGAGGTGAGTTAAATTATAAGTAATGTTGTGTAATCAACCCCATCTGTAAAATGGATCATGTCAAACATTATTTTACCCCATCAAAGCTTGAGTAGAAACTGTTAAAAGTAAGCTAAATGTATGCAGAGAATATCACTTAAGAAAAGTGTCACTTTATGACATTTGATCACAGGTAAAAGATTTCTGAAAACCCTGGGGAGAAAAAAGTGTGAGTGTAGACATTAAAGTTAGGCAGATGCTCAACAGAATATTTGTAATTCACATGTGACATGCGCATGAATCTGAGTTAAGTGTGGCTCCACTCCACACCACACGTTCCTGTGACTACTTAACCAAATTCATGACTTCTAAATACTTGCTACATGTAAGGATTTGTACTCATGCCCATCACATGCTGCTCCTCAGCCCTGCCCACCTGCTTACCAGCATTCTCAGGCCAGAAATCTGTCAGGAAGTGGGAAAGCCTGCTATATTTTTGTTGGTTTTGCTTTTAATGTTAATCCTATTCAAAAGAAAGGTCAAGGTTTTCATTCATTCAGTTCGTTCAAGAAATAGTTCTTGGGCACCCACTATTTGTCAGGCACTTGCCTGGACTCTGCAGATAGAGTAGTGAGCCAACACAGACAAAATCTCTGTCTACGTGAAGCTTACGTTCTAGCATTTTGATTTATTTCAGAGTCTACTTATTTGCAAGGCTACAGTTTTAGTAATAGGCTTTAGTAGTAGTTGTTAGGAGGGCTCTCATCAGTCCTCTCCCTAGAATATCAATCCACATCCTTAAAACAAAAGCCCATTAACAGGCCCTCTGCTAGTTCTACAAAGAGCTGGTTCATATGTATTCAAGAAGTGATGATCCCTCTATTAACTCCGCACCTTGCTCTAAGGCTCCTCGCTCTGTGTTTACTCAACCTCTTAAAAGTGACATTTTGTTGCAACTTTGAACCTTTAAAGAAAAAGCGGAGAAAGGAAAGCACCATCAGATCAATCAATTTTGTTACTCAGTAGTAGTTCAGATATAGAAATGATAAGGCAACATAATAATACTTAATATTTAAGTAGCTCTTGCCACCTGCCAATAACTGCTCTATTATATATATATAAAAATCTTAAGTAAATATGTGTATATATCCATACATATCTTAAATATATATATCATATATATCTTAAGTAGATATATGTATAATCTTAAGTAAATATCTCTCTCAAGGTAATATATACGTATCATATATTATATATATACCTTTAACATATATATACACCTTAAGTGTATATATATATATTATATATATATGTATACACACACACACATTTACTTACACCTCTAACAACCCTCATTTTACAGATGAGAACAATGAAACTGATGCCCAAAGAACAATGAACCGCCCAAGTCATACAGCTATTGAGCATTTAGACTTGAATCCAAGTACGCTGGACCCCAGTGTCTGTTCTTAACAGCAGTGCTGCCCTGCCTCTGTCTACAGACCACTGGGATTTTGGGTCGTCTGTGGATTTCACCATACAGCCTGTATTGCTCTTCCCTTCCACTATCACAGTTACAACGGTAACTGTATAAAAGCCAGACACTAGTAGCAAAAACACTCTTTCATGTTGCCTTTTTGTTCCATGGAAAATAACAAGGGCGCTAATAGCAGATGTATAACTGACAGCCAGCCTAGTTCTAATCCTCAGATGATGGTCTTTATATTCAAAGGGGGAGCTGAAATAGAGTTCCTCATCTGAAGTCAGATAATCTTGAGTACAAGAAAATACACCAAAATGCAAGATACTTCATATCACAAGCTAGGAAAAATACATATAATTATTGTTATACGCTTAGTATAGTACTCAGAATGAGTGACTGTAAGAGCAAAACAGCCTCAAAATTAAAATTAAATTTTTCGCAGAGACATTTATTCTGAGTTTGATTAAACACTTTAGAATATAAGAAAATTCTTAATAGAAAAACATGGAGAAAAAAGAGTAACAAATATGGTTTTTGCTCCATTTTTAACTTATACAATGTTGAAATTTCTAACTAGAAGTGCTTTAAATTTTAAATCAATTCTATTCGGGCTCTGAATCTAAAGTGAAATACACCTTTTAAGTTTTTCATGTTAACAACAAATACAGAAGTTCCTAGGGGCTGGCCCAGTGGTGCAGCGGTTAAGTTCGCATGTTCAGCTTCTGGGCGGCACAGAGTTCACTGATTCGGATCCCGGGTGCAGACATGGCACCGCCTGGCAAAAGCTGTACTGTGGTAGGTGTCCTGCATATAAAGTAGAAGAAGATGGGCATGGATGTTAGCTCAGGGCCGGTCTTCCTCAGCAAAAAGAGGAGGATTGGCAGTAGTTAGCTCAGGACTAATCTTCCTCAAAAAAAAAAAGAAGAAGTTCCTATGTTATACAAAATCTCAAATAAGATTCATAATCCATTTCAATATTTCCGATATTTTAATAACTCAGTGTAATTAACTTTGAACATTATAGTACTATTTTTTCTTTTGAGGAAGATTAGATCTGAGCTAACATCCACTGCCAATCCTCCTCTTTTTGCTGAGGAATATTGGCCCTGAGCTAACATCTGTGCCCATCTTCATTGATTTTATATGTGGGACACCTGCCCCAGTATGGCTTCATATGTCTGTGCCCAGGATCCCAACTGGCGAACCCAGGGCCACAAAAGTAGGAACTTAACTGCTATGCCACCAGGCCAGCCCCTTGAATATTATAAATATTTGACATTTCATGTTTCAACCCAGCAAAACACAGCTTAGAAAAATACGACCTGTCCTTTGTTGTTTAAGAAATATTTCTAATTTGTTAATCCTACCACTTTGGAAAAAAAATTTCTACTGTTTTGAAATAGTCTCTGTTCACATGATGAACCCAATTCTGTTTAAGAAGAATGGTGAAGAAGAATTTTGGTAAACTCTTTCGTTCTATTTCCTCTTCCAAAATGCATAAAAAATCAATATACTTGGAAAGGAAGTTATAATACAGACTCGGAGTGATAAATCATTGTATCTAATATCTGAAAGCATTTTAACAAATCAATTATTGCTTATATTAAAAGGCATTAAAAACCTTTAACATTTTAAATTAATTTTAAATATACTACCTCCAATATATGTTCCACCAGTGTAATTGATCTAAGCTCCTTTACTGAGGGACAGTAAGAAGAAATACCTTTCACCTCCCTCCGTAAACACAAGCCCCAGTTTATGCTGAAGGGAAAGATGGCAGTAAAAGACGGTTCTGTTGTGTTGCCAGGTTTTTTCTATTCTTAGACTTGGTACCAGAGGAACCAACAAAAACAGCAATTGTCCTTGTGGACCTCTATTCACTAGAATTGGCCTCATTCTAATTTTTAACACTGAGGCATGAAGCTGTCACACAGGCAATGGCTTCCAGTCACTAGCAGCCCAAATTGTGCATTAACCTGTGATGCATATAGAGAGGTTTTTTCTCTTAATATAAAGAGAACATAAATATAGAGACTTTTTTCATTAATTTTAAAATTCCCTTTGCAGAAATGGTCGACTTATCAGTTAGCTACTAAAGAGAGAGGTGTGGGGGTGGGGGGGAGGCAGAGAGAGAGGCTCATCTTTGAAATACAGAACAGTTTAATTTCATCTCACTTCTTAACAATTCTGTTAGAATCCAAAAGTCACATGGACAACTTTCTCATTTAGAAAAAATCTATCTTTACCATGATTAAGGAGAATTAAGGGTTAAAAGAAACCATGAAAGTTAATAACATCCAACCTTCCATCCAAAGCAGGAATTTTTGCATCTCTGATAGATGGTTTCTCAACTCAGTGTGGACTATTCATGATGGTATTAATTGTGTTTTTCACTCAAAGACTAAGTGAGGGACAACCTGTTGACAGCTGAGCTGATGAACCTCACTGTCAACCCACGAAGGAAGGCTTCTCAAAGCTTTCAGGAGCTTGTATATACCACTCATCCTGCTTGTTTACCGCAAGGAAACATTTTCAAAGAAACTTTTTTTTTTCATTAAAAAAAAAATCAGTGTTTCATTCTTTTGCCATGATACTTATGGTCTGCTTATCATATCTTTTTGGATGATGCTTCCTTCACTGAGTCTAAGCAGCGGGCCTTTGAGAACGATGAGAGTAATTAAAATTACTTCAGACAAAAAAAAATTGGCTGCAGGTATAGAAGCAAAAGATTAAATAGTAGGAAACCGACTTGGGTCATTGAGTGCCAACCTGGTTCAACTCAGGAAGGGCCTTTGGCTGCTGCTCAGGGTTACCCACAGAATATCAACCGGGAGAGCTGCCTGGGAGCTTCCCCTGGCCAACCTCAACAGCCGCA
Source organism: Equus quagga (assembly GCF_021613505.1). Taxonomy (NCBI): domain Eukaryota; kingdom Metazoa; phylum Chordata; class Mammalia; order Perissodactyla; family Equidae; genus Equus; species Equus quagga. Next base: position 104,489,168 of record NC_060274.1, on the reverse strand, counting down.
TCAAGAAAGGAGTTGAGAGGCCATAGGTGTCACAGAAGCAAATAACTAGCCAGGAAGGATGAAAGATGCCATAGATTATTAACTCTCTCATCCAAAAAAACCTTAGACTTACTATATTAAGGAAAAAACTAGCCTCACTTTTGATGGGATTCCAACAGACATTTGTATTATATACAAGATATTTTATTAACATATTATTAATATCTATGATGAAAATAAAACTAGTCTTACAAGATCTCAGATTTGGAACTTTAAATATTTGAAAAGTCGTTGTTAGAGAAAAATAATATTGAGAGTAACATGCAGAAAGTTTCTGTCATATCGTTTTGATTACCCACTAAATTTTGAGAAGGAAAACTAAATTAAATATGCTCTTGTACATTTCTGAAGGAGAATTATTTTAGTCTTAACCTTTTATTAGAAACAATGAATGGACAGGAAGAAAGAATAAATAAAAGAATTCCCTGGAGTACTTCAGAACAAGCACTCAGTTTCCAAGTACTTAAAAGCAAGAGTTTAACAAAATTTATTGTTGTACTTGCTTGTAATGATGATATTTTCAGCAAACAAAACAAAACACAAACAAAAAAATAATAAAGGCAGAAACAGAAGATACTGTATAGTGAAAGGAGTAGTGTTAAATAGCCCTAAAGAGCCCATGCATTGTTTCTCTATGGCTAAAATAATTCAGAGTTATGAATGTTATTCTAGGTCTTTCTACCATATAAGATTTGAATTACAAATAAAATTTTATATTTATGAAATACTGCACATCCTGGGCTTGGTTGGGGACCAAAATGTACACTTTATTGTGTTAATATTTATTCATCAAAATTTCTAAGTTTATTTTTTGTGTCATGATATTATTGGACATGATATAAAATTTTAATAATGTGTCATTGAAGTGTCTGCCCAATGCACAGGTAAACAGTGTACCACTTATTAAAATCTAAAATCATAGTTTAGATCTTGAGGAGATAACCAAAGGTCATCTAATTCAACTTCCAACCAATAGAATAATTCCTTCTATGTTATCTTTGATAGACGTCCTATCCTTTCTTGATCACTTCCAATGACAGAGATCATTATACTTACTGAGATGTCCCAGGCCAACCCATTTCCTTATTCTATAGCTTTGGTTGCTAGAAAGTTCTTGACAGTAAGACGACATCCGTAACTTTCACTCATTCTTCCAGGTTTTCCATCGATAGACAAACAGAGGACCAAAGGTTTGAGGAAAGCTTCCAATTCTGTCTTAACTGTCTTACTCCAGTCTAAATCTCCAAGATGTTTCAGCAATATATAACAAAGTATACAATGGTTAAACTATTTTCTGCTTTGATCTAGACGCTTTATTTCTGCAATTGGGAAAAAACATTGAGCACTGTTAGCTTTTTTACCTGCTCAATCACATCATTATTTCCATTGAATTTTCATTTCTCTAAATGCCCTAAGTCTCTTTCCTTTAAACTGCCAGTAAGCCGGTGATCCTCTTTAAGCACCTGAACATTCACATAAAAATAATTGGCATGGATCTGCGCTATTCCCATGCTCCCCTGAGTAGGACCTGAAAGTGAGTTAGAGAGAAAAGAAGGCAAGGAGAGTGAAGAACAGAAAAGTTGCCACTGAATTCACTCTTCATTTCTTTTGTTCCTCCTATTTTTCTACTCTCTTCTTTTGGGAGCAGACATATGTGTTTTCTTGACACTAAGCAAAGAACCGACCAAAAGAGGCGGTGCTCAAACATTTTTGTGTTGAACTTGTCTCAATTCTCACGTCAGCTATAATTCTACAGTGGATGCAGGAATTAGGGATGCCGCCAGATTTCAAGTGGACATTTATTTACAGAACATAAATAAGACCCACCATGTGCCTAGAAAAAGAGGTAGGAGTTGCTTAATCTTCTCACATTCTTCCCTGCTCTGCTCAGCAATTTCTTTCATCAGGCACAGAACTCAGGAAGTTCTCTAGGAGAGTTTAGCTACATTATGGGTTTGAAAATTTGGGCTATTCGGGGAACCTAACTACTCTTTAAAACAGTATTTCTGAAATATGGATTTTTAAAAAACTGACATGCACATGAACTAGTTGGCAGCATGTAACTACATGCCACTCCCCTAAAAACGGATTTGTCCCTTCCACGGCTTATTGATGCCTCTTGATTTTCATCATTATTTTTGCTGATAACCTTCTGGATTCTGGCAACTTTTGAATAGAGAAATGAAATAAAATATAAAATTAATTAAGTTTAGAAAATTGCTGCTAGTGGCAGGTAGTAAATATTTATGTTTTATTATATAAGAATTTGATTCACTTCTTGCTAGATTTCCAACTCCAAATATTATTTGGTGGATTGTATTAGTCAGGGTTCTGCAGAGAAATAGAACCAATAGCATGTGTGTGTATTTATATATATATATTAAAGAAATTTATTATAAGGAATTGGCTCACACAGTTATGGAGGCTGACAAGTCCTAAGATCTGCAGGGTGAGTGGGCAAAATGGAGGCGCAGGAGGGCCAATGTAGTTCCAGTTACTCCAAAGGCCTGAGAATCATGAGAACCAATGGTATTGTTCCAGTTCAAAGACCAGCAGGCTCAAGATCCAGGAAGAGCTGATGTTTCAGTTCAAGTCTGAAGACAAGAAAAAGGCCATATCATAGTTCTAAGCCAGTCAGGCAGGATGAATTCCCTCCTATTCGGAGAAGGTCAGTCTTTTTGTTCCGTTTAGGCCTTCAGCTAATTAGATGAGCCCCACTCACATTAGGAAGAATAATCTGCTTTACTCAGTCTATTGATTTAAATGTTAAACTCATCTGAAAACACCCTCACCAAATACTCGCAATATTGTTTGACCAAATATCTGAGCATCCCATGGCCCAGCCAAGTTGACACACAAAACTAACCATCATACAGATCACAGCATTTGAACCAATGGAGTAAAAATGAGCATAAGAAAAATTGAAGACAGTTTATTCATTCATCTATTCAACAAATATTTGAATGTGTACTGTGTGTTAAAAGATAAATAAGATACAGGTAATTCTTTTTCTCATGGAGCAAAGGATACAGATTTTAAAATAACAGTATGAGTGTTACAGAAAGATGCTGTTGGAGGAAATAAGAGGGCACCACCTAGACTGGAGAACGTGGTGGGGAGGTTCTAGGTGGAGGCCCAGCGTGCCCAAAGTCCTGGCAAGGGAGCACTGAGTAACTCAAAGCCCTTTGCGTCTAGTGGAGGAGAGGTGGAAGGATGAGAGAGAGCTGAAGCCAGAGGGGTAGGCATGAGGCAGGTCTTGAGGCATTATGGGCACACTAGAGTTTGGGGATCATTTCCCAAGAGTGTTGCCAAGTTACTTAGGGGTTTCGGCAGGCAAAGGACTGATCCACTTTGTGTTTTTTGATGAAAACTGAGATCAGAGAGGATAAGATTAGAGGCAGAAAAGGACCAGTTAGTTATGAGGCTGTTATATGAAACAGGTGAGAGATGACGGTGAGCCAGACAAGGATTGTGATGGTAAAGATGGACTAAAACACAGAGATTTGAGAGATGTTTAAGTGTCAGAATAGATGATATGTGGTGACAGGATGATTGCACAAGTTGAGGGAGAGAAACTGATGCAATTTCCCAAGAAGTGAATGCAGACTCCAAGCCTCGAGGATCTCCCAAAGTAAGTGAAGCAGGGAAGCCTGGAAGAGATGTGAGAATAAATGGTCGGGTAGGCAGGAGAACCAGAGAATCCAGAGAATGCGGTATCGCCGATAAGAAGAGAGAAAGAGGAGGAGGACGTGTTCAGTATCATCAAATTCAGCTTAAAATTAAAGCAGAATGAGATAAGAATCAATGACCATTGTATTCCAAGATATTCAGGAAGGCAGAGGGTAGGCAGAGATGAGAGGCTGTCAGACTGAAGTATATTAAGGAGTGCAACCTGAGAAACGGATGACAATGGCATAAATGACTTGTCTGAAAAGTCTGACTATGAAGTAGAGGGCAAAGACTGGCCTGTAGCTAAAGAGGGGTAAGGGGTGAGGGAAGAAGTTTTATCTTCGTAATTGGGAGATTTGTTTGTATACAAATCTTGGTGGGAAGGAGCCAAGACAGAGGTTGAAGGTATGAAATAGGAAGGGGATATAAGGTCTCAGGTTTAAGCATGATTAGGCATGATTGCTAACTACTAACATTGATGAGAGCTCACTCTTTGCCTTCTAAGCCTAAGTATCAATTTGTTTACTTCTCACAGCAATGTGGTGAGGAAGGAGTTACGATTATCTCCATTTTTACACATGCTATTACTGATACATGAGAGTTTACCATCTTGCATAAGGCTGTAAGTGGTAGGGCCATCATGTGGACTCCAGAAAGTCTGGATCCCAAGTTGCAGTCTCTAAACACCTTCACAGACACATGGAGGAAACAGGGAAGGGTAGAGAGGGAAAAAGGACCTCGGATTGGCACTACACTGAATTTGCAGTCTGCCCAATTTATTCAATCCGTTAAAGAACCCAGAGGAAGCTTCTGAAGTCAGGTCTACTCAGAAATAATTCAAATCCACATGTAATGACGAGCTTTTGTATTATTGACTCAATCATTCATTTATTCAGTAAAGATTTATTGAGCATCTACTATTAGCAGGCACTGAGAATGCTCTAGGATTAAAAAATGAGCAAATCTGATGTGGACTCTATCCTTGATACCCTACCTTATTTTATTAGTCAGCTTAGGGTGCACTGTGGAGATATCATATACCAAGTAGCTTAAGCAATGGAAATTTATTTTCTCATCGTTCTGGAGCCTAAAAGTCCAAGATAAAGGTCCAACAGGAGCAGTTTCTGGTGAGAGCTCTTTTCCTGGCTTGCAGATGGCTACCCTCTTGCTATATCCTCACATGGCAGAGTGACAGCAAGCTCTTTGGTGTCTCCTCGTAAAAGGACACTGATTCTGACAGATCAGAGCCCTATCCTCATGACCTCATTTCACCTTAATTACCTCTGTAAAGGCGCTGTCTAAAAATGCAGTCTCATATGAATTTGGGGGGGACACAATTCAGTCCATAGCACTTATTCTCTTTTAATTTCCACAATGACCCTGTATGGTTGTAATAGTTATTATTATTTTATTATTATTATTATCATCATTATTATCTACAGCTCATAGATGAAGTCAATGACACTTATCTGCCACACAGCTAGAAAAGGACATTAATGAGACCCACTTCAGCATACTTTTTAGGTAACATTTTCTGTCTCTCAGAAAGTGCAGGGCTGTATCACGAGACAGCAGAGAAGAAGATCTGAAAAAGAAAGAAGGAGCATCCTCTTCATTTTATTCTCTAATGCGACATAATCCAGGCGTCATTGGGTTTGCTTCTCTCCAGGGATGAGTTCTAGTTTGACCCATGCCTGATTTTAACCTTTCTTGGCATTCGTACACAGATTCTAAGTGAGTCCTCCCCCACCCTCATTTTCATTTTTTTCTTCAGAGTCTGCTTACTTGTTACTCAGAAAATTAGCTCTCTGGAAACATCTGATCACAGACACTGTGTCTCCGGGTCTTTCTGAGAGTTGAGTGTTGCCTTAGAGGGTAACTATACTTAGAACAAAGTCACTCAATTTCATAGAATGTATTTTGAGATTAGTGTTTAAAATATTTGACCAGTGTTACTCAAGAGTACAGAATCAATTTTCAATGTATTAGCACTGTTATTGGGTAACCACTTTTTCATTAAGTTTATAGGGTGTTTATCTCCATTTCAGAAACATGAATTCTTAATATTATTTCTAGATGATCTATAAATAACTCCAGATATGCCTGTCAATGTGATGTTCTGCTTTTGGTGGTATAAAATAGAAAACATAGATAACAAGGTGCTTAGTTTTCATAGCCAAATGAAAAAAAATTTTTTAATCCAGAAAATTGTGTATTATTTTGGAATCTGCATGCAAATCAGGTTATTTAGACAATATCAGAAGGAAATGGTGGCCTCCTTAGGAGCTGCTGTTTGAGATTTAAATGTTCAGTGTGTTCCTTCTTCAATTGAAACACAACAAAGGGACACATCCCTTATGTCACCCCTGGTGTTAGAAATCATCAGCCTTCCAAAAATACTAAAAATAGTCTGAGTGAAAACTTGTTGAAGCAATGAGGTGGACTTTTTGAAGATAAATAAATTCCAGACTTTTAGACTTGACCTCACAAATTGTATCACTGGGGTAATATGGTTACCTTAATGGTAAGAAATTCTGTTAGAGGTCAACTTGCTGCCCCCAAATAGTTCAAAGACATCGATAAAAACTTCTCAAAATGGAAAATGTCAGTGATTAAAGTTATCTATTCAAAAAGGCCTTTCTACAAAACCACTTTCTTTTCCAGTACCAAATTTTCTTGAATAGGCCCATTCACTAAATCAGTTACATGTCGATAAATAAAATTTGATAGTCAACTTTACTCTATACCAGTGCTGTCCAATAGAACATTCTGCAATAAGAAATGTTCTATATCTACACTGTCAAATATGACAGTCACTAACCACATGTAACTATTGAACAGCCTGAATGTATCTAGTTTACCTGAAGAACTAAATTTTAAATTATATTTAATTTGAACTAGTTAAAGTTAAATACCCACATGTGGCTAGTGGCTTCTATATGGAATAACACAGCTCTATGCCATATGTTTTAGTTTCCTAGTGCTATTATAAAAACGTATCACAAACTGAGTGTCTTAAAACAACAGGAATTTATTGTCTCACAATTCTGGAGGCTGGAGGTTGGAAATCACAGTGTCAGCAGGGCCATACTCCCTCAGAAATCTGTAGGGCAGAATTCTTTCAGCCTCTTCTAGCTTCTGGTGTTTGCCAGCAATCTGGCATTTCTTGGCTTGTAGAGGCATTGCTCCAATCTCTGCCCCCATCATCACTTGGCCATCCTATCTCTGTATGTCTCTGTGTCCAAAACTCCCGTTTCCTCATAAGCACACCTTTTATATTGAATTAAAGGCCCACCCAACTCCAGTATGACTTCATCTTAACTATTTACATCTGCAATGACCCCACTCCCAAATAAGGTCACATTCTGAAGTACTTGGGGTTAGGACTTCAACATATTTTGGGAGGGGGATGCATAATTCAACCCATAAAACCGTATTTTTTCTTTGAAAATTAAAAACTGGAAAAAATATTTTCTTAAGCTATTTATTATAGTTAAGGTCACTGAAGGGCTCCCATTTAAAATTAGGTCTGTGATCTCCTTATTGGCTCTGCTTTAATTAATATTCAAAATACTTTAGTTGAGTTCGGTTAAAACAAAATTAAAATTAATTCAGAGAAAAAAAATCCAGAACTAAAGATGTTTTAAATATCTTAGGATAACTCAAATTATTAGACAAAGTGCTTTGATATCTAAGGACTACTACAAGAAAATACGTAAGATTGTTTTTACTTTCAAAGCCTTTACATCGAGAACTAATTTACTGAAATCCTCTTCTCTTTAGTTCCCCAGAGAAAATGAACTTGTTGCTCCTTTTTCCCTAAGTTAGCACTTGAGAATAAAAATGTTTCACATTCAAATAAGTCTAGAAAACTCTGATTTAAACAGCATCAAAAAGTTTCTTTACTGTAGAACTTGTCCAAGATTTTATTAGCTAATACTGCCCTTGAGCTTCCAAGAGTTTATAGTATATACTATACAGTGCTTCCCCAGTTTTTTCAGTACAAAACAGATTTCTTGAGCTGTGTTCGTTTTGCTTTGTTTTGGTTTCTCAAAAGTACGCTTGGGAAAACAGTGCCCTGAATGTATCAACTAACATTCAACCTATCCCGTGATTCACTCTAAGCTTCTTACTGTTGGTAACTCTACAACAAAAGCACTCTTTTTGCCCAGGATTTAAATTTATTCAAAAAGTCTCAAAATTTAAGAGTAATTTGGGTTCTTCCTTCTTGCATACCTTATTTGCAGTAAATAATCAATTCTTCTCACATCTCCTTTGGAATTGTAGTTTATCTTCCTCTCTTTTCAATCCCTCAGCCTCCAGAAGAAATAGAAATCTAATTTAACAGTCTTATACTTCATCTCTCTAGCCCTAATTTCTATACAATCCAATCTGTCTAAACTAATCTTATTTAAATACCAATGTCATTACATTGAAGGAGAAATTAAAGCAGCTCTTTATTAAAAGTCTCATGGAAAATAATATTAGTTACTACTTACTGACTGTTCATTGAATGCCTAACATTATCAATTATTGCTTTATCAACCTTGGTTTGTCCTGGAGCCAGAGTAGAACAGAGACAGCCTAATCAGTTGGCTTGGAATCAGACGCTTCCCAGGAAAGCCCCTAGAGGTCCAAACAGGTTTCTCTATCTGCTTTTGACTTTCTTTGCCAGAACTATTGGTGGTTACCACCTAAAACGACAGACCCACCATTTCTTCTGACATCTATTTTCTCCTTTAAACTCTGGGGCTCCTCTGAAGCAGCTATTACATGCCAATCAGCTAAACTTGGATTCATCTCTCTAACTGCCCTTCTTAAAAAATTCTCCAAAGGATGTTAGTTGCTCTCTTAGTCTGCTTAGGCTGCTACAACAGAATACCATAGACTGAGTGGCTTATAAGCAACATACATTTATTTCTGCCAGTCCTGGAGATCAGGGCGCCAGCATGGCTGGGGTTCTGCTGAGAGCCCTCTTCCAGCAATGCAGAAGGCTGCCTTCTTGCTGTATCCTCATGTGGCAGAGAGGGCTGTGGGCTCTTTCTCTTCTTGTAAGGGCACTAATCCCATCATGGGGGCTCCACCCTCATGACCTCATCTAAACTCAATTGCCCCTCCTCTAAATACCAACACATTGGGAATTAGGGCTTATTAAATTAATCAAACAAGGAAGCTATTAGACTGAGGTGGCTCTAATGCCTTGGCAACCTACATAAGCAAACCAAAATCTACACTTGTAAATGCCTCACTGCTACGAAATCAAAACACTAAGGACAACCGATCACAAGCAGCCACGTAGGCTTTAAACTGTAGCCAATCAGTAATTTCCCTTCTCTCTGTATGTCTTTCCCCCGGCTCCTGTTGGAGGAGTGCTCCTAATCACTTCCAATTTACCACTGCCTGATTGGAATAAATTTTTGCTCAAATAAACTCTTAAAATTTTTAATATGTCTCAGTTTATCTTTTAACAGGCTTCAACACGGCTTTTAGGGGGACACCAACATTCAGCCCATGGCAGTTGCCATGTCTTCAGAGTTCTTTTTGGCTCATCCACAAAAAGATCAACTTGCCACAGTTAAACCATGTGGCTCTTTTTCCATGATAAGAAAGTTTGTTCGGGGTAAAGTTACAACCGGTGTATTATCTCTCATCAGATAAATATTGAGCGATGTAATTTTAAATCGTAATGCATAAGTTTATATCACAAGAGCTTCCCTTAGCAGCATTTCTGTTCCTCTCCAATTGTATTTCTCACCAAAATGTGGGCCTATTCTTGGGGATCCACTAGTTTCTAAGCTAGTTTGTTTTTTTCTTTAATTTTTGCCTTTCATTTTAGTGCTGTAACTAAGTCCTGTATCCCATACTCACAGTCCTGCAGTGCCATATCATTGCCTGTATTAATAGTTCTAGTCATTATTGTGGCTGCTATTGCAGCTGTACCAGGTGGAAGGGCAATGACTTTAAAGTACAATAGACAAATTAAGTTTTCCCAACAGTGCACATGAAGAAAATGACTGGAAAATTGATTTATCACAATGTACGTGGTAATACAGGGGAACTGAACCCAGAGGAGGTATACCATAGTCATCTTACACGCTGAAGTGCCAAATCACTTCACTTCATCAGCACCCAAAATACCTTCCCCACCCCAAGAGCAGTAATGATTGAATTAGATGACCAACCAAAGTAGATTTAGTTAACGCTAAATGCTAAATTTATTTTCAAGGGAAGAAAACAATATCTTTATAGAGTTATCTAGTACCATCTCATTAAAATTGGCTTTTGTAATCACTCAGTAGATTTGGCTATCCTGGGGAAACAATAACATCAAAAGATTCTCAGAGGCATTAATACTAGTGAGTTATGGAAATACAACATTTGTGAACAAGTGGATAGAAACAGATGGAACAGAGCACAATATCAGGAGCTACATCTTCTTATTCTGTACCTAATAACTGTAATCCACTTCCGGCAAAACAACACCATCCATGCTATTAAATTAAAATTTTAATGTTATTGTCTCATGGTTTGCTTTATATTAATGCATAGATTTGTTTCAGTTTTATAGTTGTGTAAGAGCTATAAACACAAGGCTTCATTCCTATTTTTGTTTGCTCATTTTATTTAAGCAGTTTCATAATAAAAATTATATCCATGATAAGATTCTTCTCTTTAATGGGAGTTTGTGATGTAAGCTTCAGAAACATGGTTCTGCAGTTTTCACAGTTTGATATAACCTGTTTTTCGGATGATCTTAATACCTTGAGCTGCAGCTTTACCTAAATAAATCTTTTAAGCAAAGAGTAAAACGGTTTCCGATGGAGATACATCTGTGCGTCCGGCCTTAGCTTAGCACTGTGGAATGCTCTTCTTAACACCATTGCATTTCTAATTCTCCCTATGAAACTGGGAGGAAATTGGAGAAATGGAAAATAAAAGAGTGATAAAAATAAACTGTGTAAGTTTGAAATTAAAGCAGTGTCCTCTGTATTAGTTTATGGTAAAGCTCTTGAGAGACCAAAACTTTGAAATTCAAATGTGAGATCTGGTGTATTTGAAGGAAGCGAGTGTAGTGCAAAGTTTTACATATCCTTGGGTGTGTGGGAGGAAGCAAAAGGGAAGGTGTGAAGAAAGCCGGTGTTGTTCAGAAAGAATAGGATGTGCCTTCCCTGTGTCTGATGGTGCTGTTGAGAGTCCCATAACCTCGTTCACCTCTTTCCTTTTAGAGTCTTTCTTCTGTTATTGGCCTTCTACACTCCCTGCTCCCTCTCATGTGCTCTCTGTGGAATTCATGCATGTAGATACAGTACCAACCCTGGGCTCCACCCTGATCAGTTACTATTTGATTAATGAATGACCTTTTCCTGTGGAATCAGTTCCTGTTGGCATCCACATAAATTCAAATGTAAATTAACCTTATCTTTTTGTGTTCAGTCCTCCTTGAATTGATCAAATAAATGGTGATATAAAGTTTTCACACGGAGATTGCATAGGTAAATCTAAGATCTAGTGTGTCAATGTGTAAATTGACTCTTCAGTTCACTTTCCATTAAAAACTGGCCTCAAATTAGAGAGGGAGACTTAGCTAGGATTTATCAGGGATAAAAAAATTATTCCATAAGGCACACTAACGATGGCATTAGCCTTTGCTGTGTGTTTTCTCAATTGTGTGTGAAACTGCGATATCCTCCTTCCTCCCCTCCACCCAGCTGGCCAGATCTAACTCAATTTAAGTACCAGGAGGCACTTCTTAATAGAAACTTTTAAGTACACTTTTACCTATTGAAGTTAGGTTTTTGTAAAAAAAAAAAAAACCACTAGATAAGTAACACATTTATTTATCACAAAATTCCACAATCATAAGACTTCCTTTAAAATTTGACAGTAATCATGCCAAACTTCCAGCTTCATTGGTGAAAGTAGGTATTAAGTACCCTTTTTCTGTAACCACAAGTGGATAGGTGACTGCATCCTTCACAGATTCTGTCCTTGATGGAGCATGTGGACTTCACTGGGATGAGAATGGAGAGTAGATGGGACATTCCAGTCAGAGGCAGGGAGGTAGGAAACCAAGGCCAGAGTGGCTGCCAGGTGAGCTGGGAATAGGGGTCAGACTGTGAGGAGATGTGTTTTCTGTGCCAAGGTTGGATTTATCCCGTGGATACTGAGTGTTAACTGAAACAAGAGAGGGAACCATCTGTAAGCAGACACGGATTTTAGAAAGATTACTCGGATTAGCAGGGGGAGAATAGTACATGACAGAGAAACCAGGAGGTCGCTGTGATAATCCAGGTGGGCAGTGCTGAGGATCTGAGTGGAGGCTGTGGCAGAGTAGACGGGAGAGTTATTTGCAAAGTAGGTTCTGGAGATTTACAGGATAGGGCAAAAGAGGGGTGGCAGGGACTGTGATGCAAAGATTTTTAGTCATAAATTTGTGGCAAATCCAACACCGCATCATACTCATCCTTTCCTTTCTTTTTTTCTCTCTCTCTCTCTTTCTTTATATTTATATATTTTTTACTGAGGTAAAATTGGCATACAACATTATATTAGTTTCAACTGTGCAATATAATGGTTTGCTCTCTGTATATATTGCGACGTGATCGCCACAGTAAGTCTAGTTAACATCTGTCCCCATACATAGTTACAAAAAATATTCTTGTGATGAAGATGTACTCTCTTAGCAATTTTCAAATATGCACAATAATATTATTAACTAAGTCACCATGCTATACATTACATCCCCAGGACTTTATATTTTTGTCTTAAAACACAGTAGTGTTAAGACTGACAGAACTGCCACATGTAAAAAATTCCCATGATTTTACTGTATTCTACATAAAACAGATAGCTTGCATGATTTACTTTTCTTGTTTTTTTATTTTAGTAAGCATTCACTTTGCCAGATGCTGGCTTGCCTCCTCTTTTAAAAATGCTTTATATATATTGGGTGACATTAAGGACCTAACAAAAGTGCCTAACAACCTTGTAAACTTATTATTCAAGGTGAGGTGAGATTGGAGAAGCACCTCAAGGTGTCTAAATGGAAACTGACTAACCTTGGGCCATCTGAGGTCACAAACCTGCTCCCTGGAGGGGCACTGGGATGCCCAGGAGCCTTTCCTTGGCCCACTCCCCAGAAAGTGCAGCTGTCAAAAGGTATTTTAATTAGCACAATAATCCTAATATTTTCACACCAATTGAGAGGCACAAAGCAACTACTGGCAATTGCAAATTAAGTGCCTTAGAAGTAATCGAAACACAATGCAGGTCTGGGCAATTTCAATCTGTTCCCAGGAGGAAATAACAGAATTTAAAGATTGGCGCTGGCAAGTTCCAGGACCTGGGGTCAGAAAATAAGCAGAAACAGTGCTTCCCAGCAAGGCACAGAGTCTGTTTCTTCCCCACCACCTATTATCTTCCCTCTGGCTCCTGCAGTCTGGGTTTCACAGTGTGTATTTTTAGCAAGAGAGGTAAGATACCCCTCCTAATTGCAGCTTGCAAGAAGGCACTATGATGAGAGCTATGTTAAGGACACTTCCAGGAAGGCACAGACGCGCTGGGTGAAGCCCCAGGTCTAATGGCTGCAAATCCTTCAGTGGATCCCTATTTTTCTACCCCAGAGAGTATGCGTATGATCTGACTCTGAGCCTGTTACAGACAGATCTGTGCTACAATTTACCAACCTGCATGGGAGTTCTAAGAAGGGAGAGCCCTGCCACCTGACCTGTTTCCACATTGCCCAAACAAAAAGTGAAAAATCCATTTAGCCATAGGCTATAGAAGTGCAAATAAAAAAGAGGGAAGAATTTAGTGATAGAATACCTCAGACTGGATTTACGGTTGTACGTAAACACTGCAGTTTTCTACTTGTCTTATCTGTTATCTCAGAGTTAAAAGATATTCAGGTTAAAACGAAAACATCACAGAAAAATAAAATTGTCTTATTATAATACTACCTATAAATGGTAAATATAAACATAATGCATATAAGTGTATATTAACGGCCTTCTTATATTAGTCTGGAGGTTCTGCTGATTACTTTGCAAGGTTTATTAAGTGATTTATACAGCTCAACTCTTTTAGATTTTTTAACAGACAAGCATTTCTTAAGGTAATTTGCTTAAAATTTTCAAACAGAAATTTGTAAGTCTTTCCTCTTTTAAAATGTCCTTGCTTTCTTGAATGTATTTATTGTTCAGTGGCTCCTAAAGAATGATTAAATTAACATGTTATGCCCTATGTTAACAAACAAAATTCAACTGAGTAAATGTGAAGATCTAACTGGCTTTATTCAAAAATTCGTGAATGGGGCAGCATCCCATCTAGCAGACAGAAAGGAGCTCCGAGGAGCTGTTCTAAACGGAAGGCTTTTGTATGCAGAAGAGGGCAGAAAAAGGAAGTTTCTAGCAAGGAGAGGATTGTTTCAGGCAAAGTCACCTTCCTATGGGGGAAGGCAGGGGTCTATCAGGCAGATTACCTCGCTAGAGCTGACCAGGTAATTCCAGATTGACTGGTTGAAGGTCACGTTCCCGGGAGAGCCTGAACTGCAAAGAGGTTAGGCATTAAGTCCTGGTTTGCTGACGTGGTGCTTAGCACAGTGACAAAAGCACAGTCCGTCTTGGACCTGTTGTTTCTTTCCTAACACTTGTTAAAAATTTGTGAAATATGGATATTACTTCACTCCAGGAATATTTATTAGGAATAAAATTCATTGGTGTATTTTTATCAGTCAAATATCAATGTAGTCTCAGAGCAAGATATTTTCATGCTCTGCTTTAAGGTTCAAATAAGTTAGTTAGATTTTATATTTTATGACATTTCTTTTTTCAAATGGATCTACCCATTTCTATGGCACAAAATTCAAAAAAGAGAATGAGAAGAAAGCAAGAAAACAAATCAAATTGAAGTGTTTTGATATATTCAATACTGCCTTGAAACATGCTTTTAATACATATTTTCTGCAAAAATTCATGGGTAGAATAAAGAAATTGCTTATGCTTTAGCAAAAAGCCACTAATTGAGATACCTCAACATAAATTGACTCATGTATACTAATCATTAGATGTTTTGTTGTGTGGGGGACTGGAATTGGCCACCCCAAGATATGCATCTTTTTTTTTTT
>NC_060274.1:104468939-104474235 GCF_021613505.1 Equus quagga | reverse complement strand
TTTTTTTTTTTAAAGATTGGCACCTAGGCTAACAACTGCTGCCAATCTTCCTTTTTTTTTTTTAAGGGTTGGCACCTGAGCTAAAAACTGTTGCCAATCTTTTTTTTTTTCCTGCTGTATTTCCCAACCCAACACCCCCCCCCAACCCTGGTACATAATTGTGTATCCTAGTTGCAGGTCCTTCTAGTTGTGGGATGTGGGACGCTGCCTCAACGTGGCCTGACAAGCGACGCCATGTCGGCGCCCAGGATCCAAACCCTGGGCCACTGCAGGAGAGCACGCGAACTTAACCACTCGGCCACGGAGCCGGCCCCAAGATATGCCTCTTTGACATAAGGATTATTTTGGGCTGGTTACTTTTAAAAACTGCAGACAGGAAAGAAACTCTGAAAAGTAGAATTTAGTTACCCTTTGTTAGGAGACTTTTACATTTGTAAAGGAACTCTCCATCTGGAAAGGTATCTCTCTCTCTGTACCAGGAAGAAGGGAGGATGACCTTATCTCTAGAAACTCTCATCAATGCGCAATGCAAGGACTTAAATCTGCTTAATAACCTGACTCTTGTTTACTGTGCTTGTCTGGTTATCTCCCATAACTGACTCCCTCCACCCCCAACATCCTCCTGTGTCTTTAGCTGAAGATCATATTTAAGGTGGTGGCTTCAGCCATTTTGATGAGTTGCTCAGTTTGCCTGAACCTTTCCCATGTATACATGTTATAAAGCTTAGTTTAATTTTCTCTTGTTATTCTGTCTCATGTCAATTTAGTTTGATTTCCATCCAGAAGGACCCAGAGTGGGTAGAGGAAATGTCTTCCTCCCCTACAGTTGCATGTCATTCATATATCTTACTAGTTAGTCAATGTGGTAGATCCAACTATTGTTAATAAATATTCACTCTCTCTCCCCACTCCTTACATACACATAAGTTACTGTTATTGGCACATGTTACATAAGAACTGTTATTGACACATGGCTTCTTGTTGTCCCCCAGGATGGAAATTAAGAGAGACAACAAGTAGAAGTAGAAAAGTAAAAGTTTATTAGCTTGTGCACAGGACAGGCAGAAGGGAACCTGTGAAGAAAAGAAAGGGGCAAATGACCAGCTTTTTAGGGAACTGGATTATGGGGCTTTTATTAAGCAAAGGCTGGGGAGGAGTGTCTTGTCATGGTGTGTAGAGGTGGGTTTGTGCTTGTGCCTGTGCTGTCATGTAGCATGCTACTGATACATGTGATGTGTATATCATTAACACCCTAGCTCTCCACCCCGGGGTGTGATTTTTACTATGCTAATAGGGCTAGGGTAACCTTCAGTGGACTCCTGGGTGCTTAAATGCATGTGTAAACCCAGCAAAGTCCAAAAACTGTGGAATGTGGATCTTGGTAGTCTCTATCTGATTCTCCTAGCTTGTAGATTGGTTAGGGGCCTTATCTTGTTAGGCCAGGGGTCTTGCAGATGGCCCTGTGTCATTAGGCTGATTCCTGTCTCAGAACTTTCCTGACCCTTGAATTTGGGTTTGGCCAAGTGACTTGCTTTGATCAATGGGACATTATGAGGATGTGATAATCAAAGACTGAAAAGCACTTGCCCATCTGAGTTTGTTTTCCTGCACCTCTGCTGAATCCAGGAGAACATGCCTGGGGTATCCAGTGGGTAAATGGAGTCTATCTGCCTCTGATGGGCTTCCCCGGCCAATCCTAGCCAACGCCAGACATATGAGATATAATAAATAACTGCTTCTTGAGGCATTGAGTTTGTGGGTGGTTTGTTACACGGCATTATTTTGGCAATAGATAATCAATACAGACACCAATAAGAACTGCAAGAGACAGACTGCCTGCCTAGGTTTGAGTTCCAGCTCTGTTATACACCAGCTGTGTGACCTTTGCACATTTGACCTCTCTGAGCCTGTGTCACCGCGTTTTCTAACTTGGAACATAAAGACAGAATGCTCCAGGAAAGCAGTTTCTCTAGGAGAAAAATAACTTCAGACTAATTGGTAAGTTTGACAATGTGGAAATTGTATTGAGAGACTAATGGAGGATGTAGGAGGATTTAATGGTAGTTACAAAGAAAAGTAAGTAAATGAAAAAAATGATTACCTTCATGAAAAGCAAAAGTTGTATAAAAAGGAAATATGATTGTAGTAAGTTACTTGGCTCAACAGTAAACAGTCATAATAATGTAAATGTTGAACATTGACATAAACAAAAATTGTGTTACATCTAAATTGAAAGAAAAGAGTGAGGCAAAATCATGGTGTCACCCAGGGAAGGCCCTAAATTATTTTCCATGCCTAATGCTTTGTTTTTAAGTAGTGCTTGTTCATAGGAACCAAGGCAGAACAATGCCAGGTGGCCAAACCACAGAACCAATCCAGACCACAAAGGTTCAAGATGGTGATGGGGTGTCATGTGCAAAAGGAAACGTGTACAAAGGTGCCATGTGCAAGAAGGGAAGATCTG
Organism: Equus quagga; assembly: GCF_021613505.1. Classification (NCBI taxonomy): domain Eukaryota; kingdom Metazoa; phylum Chordata; class Mammalia; order Perissodactyla; family Equidae; genus Equus; species Equus quagga. The sequence goes on along the minus strand of NC_060274.1, from coordinate 104,471,771 downwards.
TGCATGCTTCAATGTCCCATCCCCCTTCACATCCCATAAGAACCCTGCTCACCTTCCCTTCAGGGAGAAGGTGTTTTAGAGCTCGAGCTCTGCCTCCTCCATTCATTGATCAATGAATAATGTTCCTGCTCTGCTATTCCAAATCCTGTCTCATCCTGTTGGGGTGGCCAGCTCCTGGAGAAAAAGACCCACTTGCAGGTCACCAGTCCCTTGGTGCTCAGTAACAAAATATGACAACTCTGGTGGGATTGGAATATTCACTGGCTCCTCCCCTTGATCCCAGCCACTTGACTTCCATCAGGTGGAGCAGTGGGCTGCAGCAGCATGTCCTGGGCTGACTCACCTATGTTGTTGGAGGCTTGTCAAGGGAGGGGGACCAGGACTGTCCTGCCTGGTGCTTGGCTGCTGGACTCTCCCCACTGACTCTTACCAAACTGGCACCTGTGGCCACACTTAGACTTTTGCCTTCTGCCACTTTGTTTGAGTCAAGGGATCTCCCATGAGCCAAAATAAAGCCTACTTTTGGTTTAGCATCAGAACAGGGTGTGTGCATGCACACAGGATGGAGGGAGAAGAGGGGCTTCTCTCCATGAATGGACTGAGGTGAATGGGGCTTCTCTCCAGGAATGGACTGAGGGAGCCCCTCTCCCCAGGAACAGTTTTGCATTCCCTTAAGAGCCCCTCTCCCAAGAATGAGTACCCAGTGGGTGAAAGACAGACTGGGGAAAGGAATCAGGGATGCTAGATCACCCCAGGTCACAGGTGGAGGCACCCAACCCTCATGGCCAAGATGTGACAATGGGAGGCTTCAAGGTGGTATCAGAAGGAGGTAAGAAGCACCGTTCAGGCTTTCTGTTTTGTTTTTGTCTTTGCACAAATATTCTTCCAAAAGAACCAGCCAGAAATGATGGGCTTTGTATAAACTGATTACATCTCTTATGCCTGATTGTATTTTGAATTATTTTGTGGAGATAAATATTGTGTCTCTCTGGGAAACGTTTCCTTTGCCTGTTATTGTGAGGGTGTGTAAATCCACTCTTAGGGCAATATTAATTAAGCATTGTAAAGGAGATCTCACTTTAAAATGATCAAATTGACTTCAAAAATAGCTATAAAAAGGATCCTTGCTGCAAAAGGAAAGGATCTTTGGATAAAGGCAACCCAGATAATTTAAAATTACAGTCGACACTTTGACGCTTTTTTGAGCCTTCAGAACTTATACATTGGCTGTTAAAAGGGATGTTCCCATTAGGTAAGATCATTTAAGAAGTATACTTAAGTCATGGCTTTTACAGACACCCCTGTACTCTACTTTTGGAAGAGGACCCAATATGAGCACCTCCCAGGGTTAAAGAGGCTCAGAGATTTTTCTGGGAAACAGCTACTCTTAAACAGTCAAGGGGAAACTAAATTGTTTTTAAAAACCTAATGGAGTTGTTTAATGATGTCAGCAATAATTACTATTTGTCCCAGTTGAAACTTGACAAGGTATTTGAAAGGATTTAGTAATTTATGATCAGAAATTTGGCCAAATCAGAAGCTGACATTTAAAACCTGATAGGAAATTTTTTGGCCTTCTTCCCTAAAATAAGATAAAACTATGTACTCAGAGAGAAAGAAGCAAATTAAGGATAAAGTAATTGGATGGGTGTGTCAGTCCTTTAATAAGTAACAACCACCCCTGTTAATCTCAAAAACTTGTGACCTCTCTGGGAGCTATTATCTAGACCATCCCAGATCCCTAAGACTGAAAGAAAGAAAAAGAACATGAAAAGCAGCTTTTGGAGACACAGACTGCTATGAAAACACCCTTGCCAAAAAAATCTAAGGAAAAATTTTAAAACAGAGGCTCTAAAATCTTTGTTGAATCTGCCTGTTGTTTATGTGTTGTGCAGATATATATGTTATAAGTGTGAAATATTTTTCTACCTCTGGATGATATGGCCAAAATTAAGAGCTCTGTTTAATTGGTTTAAGATAAGCGCTTATATAAATCATCTCTAAATGTAATAGAAACGATCCCAAATGTTTTTCAAGTTAATGTGATATGAAATAATCTTCAGTGAATAAGAGCTTATTTAAGTTTGTTGGCTTGATTACAATGAGCATGTCCTTAGAGTTACCAGCATTGGATACAATGCAGACATGCAACACACGTTTACTAGTCAGATAAGCTCATGGCACTCCTGTTACAAATTTGTGAGCAAAATAATAGCTTAAATGATAACCGATTTTGTCTGATGTCTCAAAGTCTTTACGGGCAATCTAAATAATTATTGGAAACAGGTAAACTTAGTGAATGTAAAAACAGTAAAAGTTTTGGGGGAACCATTTTAACAGTGATCATGTGTTGTGATGTATGTACTTAAAACAACGTTAGATGATGGCTAACTGCTTTAACGTCACATAAATTTTTTGTGAGTAATTTAAATAGGATTGTTACAAATGAATAGTCTACATGTAAGTAAGATAAGAGTTTATAGATTAACTTTTAGCAGTAATTATAGTTTATGATGTGAGTACCTAAAACAGCTTCCAAAATCTCTTTGGTAACTTGAAACTTTGAAGTTTTGCTAGGTTAAATTAAATGATAAAAATTCATTGAGTATCTAGATCATTTCCAAATAGGATAAAACATAGACATTAATTATTAAATATAGATTTATCTACTTCTGGCTTCTTATTACAGAGAAACTAAAAGATGTGTGGGTCTGTTAGTAAACATGTCCTGTATTTCATCAAAAAATTGTTCTATAGGGTGACAAGAGATTTTCACATACTGAGATATATGGGATAACTATTCGGGTTCAAAACTGATCAGCTTGAACTAAA